>NW_017617529.1:577927-595040 GCF_001879475.1 Ipomoea nil | reverse complement strand
CTATATCTAGTCACTTTTTCAGCTAAAATTGGTAAAATGGTTATGAAATGCCAAGTGTTCATATGTAAAATGCTACACAAAATTAGATGACTTAACACATATTCAGTGTCACTGTATTTTTTATTTATTAATTATGATCGATTTATCACCAATTAATTATATGAGAGACAAGGGTTACAAACCGAAGAAAAAATTTTAATCCTAACTAAAGAGTATCGGGAATGACTCGGACGAAAAAGCGTAAGGGCATATTATTCAATATTACGAAAGACAATGGAATCTCCCTTGCAGATGGGATGACCACCGCTGAGTGCATTAGATGGTAGAGATGCGAGTTAAGCGAAGGAGAAAAATACCCTTGACGCTTTCGATAACTACCACAGTTTTAGAATCAATCTATATATATGATCATCATCCGGTGATACCAGGACACATCCTGAGCTCAAGGAATCAAATTAACAAATTTTTGGACACGGCAGCCGAGAAAGGCGAAGAAGCAGGAAGAAGAACGAGGTTGAAGCTGCACAATTGAAGACATTTATATATGCTTTATGAACATTGAATTGTAATATAATTCTTTTGAGATTATTAATGAAAATTTTCAGTGTTGGTGATGCGTTGTGTTTATTTTTGTACTTCAAATTCCTTAGAATAAAATATTTGTCAAGTTAAAGTTGGAACACTTGAACTCAAAGTTACCATATTAAAGTCACCGGTTCACGTTGTGCATTTTGTAAACACCATTTCAAAATTAATAATGGTTTTTACATCCAAAGGATGGGAGATGAAAATTTTGGCCCATAACACCATTTCAAAATTAATAATGGTTTTTACATGCAAAGGGTTGGGAGATGAAAATTTTGGCCCATACAGGTCTCGAACCTGCGATCTTCGCGTTATTAGCACGATGCTCTAACCAACTGAGCTAATAGGCCTTTGATTTCCAACTTTCAGAACACTACTATATCTAGTCACTTTTTCAGCTAAAATTGGTAAAAATGGTTATGGAATGCCAAGTGTTCATAGGTAAAATGCTATACAAAATTAGATGACTTAACACATATTCAGTGTCACTGTATTTTTTATTTATTAATTATGATCGATTTATCACAATTTAATTATATAAGAGACAAGGGTTACAAACCGAAGAAAAAATTTTAATCCTAACTAAAGAGTATCGGGAATGACTCGGACGAAAAAGCGTAAGGGCATATTATTCAATATTACGAAAGACAATGGAATCTCCCTTGCAGATGGGATGACCACCGCTGAGTGCATTAGATGGTAGAGATGCGAGTTAAGCGAAGGAGAAAATACCCTTGACGCTTTCGATAACTACCACAGTTTTAGAATCAATCTCACATATATATATGATCATCATCCGGTGATACCAGGACACATCCAGAGCTCAAGAAATCAAATTAACAAATTTTTGGACACGGCAGCCGAGAAAGGGGAAGAAGCAGCAAGAAGAACGAGGGTTGAGGCTGCACAATTGAAGACATTTAGTAATATTATATATTTATATACACTTTATGCACATTGAATTGTAATATAATTCTTTTGAGATTATTAATGAAAATTTTCAGTGTTGGTGATGCGTTGTGTTTATTTTTGTACTTCAAATTCTTTAGAATAAAATATTTGTCAAGTTAAAGTTGGAACACTTGAACTCAAAGTTACCATATTAAAGTCACCGGTTCACGTTGTGCATTTTGTAAACACCATTTCAAAATTAATAATGGTTTTTACATGCAAGGGTTGGGAGATGAAAATTTTGGCCCATACAAGTCTCGAACCTATGACCTTCGCGTTATTAGCACGACGCACTAAACAACTGAGCTAATAGGCCTTTAATTTCTAACTTTCAAAACACTACTATATCTAGTCACTTTTTCAGCTAAAATTGGTAAAAATGGTTATGAAATGCCAAGTGTTCATATGTAAAATGCTACACAAAATTAGATGACTTAACACATATTCAGTGTCACTGTATTTTTTATTTATTAATTATGATCGATTTATCACCAATTAATTATATGAGAGAAAAGGGTTACAAACCGAAGAAAAAATTTTAATCCTATCTAAAGAGTATCGGGGATGACTCGGACGAAAAAGCGTAGGGGCATATTATTCAATATTACGAAAGACAATGGAATCTCCCTTGCAGATGGGATGACCACCGCTGAGTGCATTAGATGGTAGAGATGTGAGTTAAGCGAAGGAGAAAATACCCTTGACGCTTTCGATAACTACCGCAGTCTTAGAATCAATGTCACATATATATATATATATATATATATATATATATATATATATATATATATATATATATATATATATATATATATATATATATATATATATGATCATCATCCGGTGATACCAGGACACATCCTGAGCTCAAGGAATCAAATTAACAAATTTTTGGACACGGCAGCCGAGAAAGGCGAAGAAGCAGGAAGAAGAACGAGGGTTGAAGCTGCACAATTGAAGACATTTATATATGCTTTATGAACATTGAATTGTAATATAATTCTTTTGAGATTATTAATGAAAATTTTCAGTGTTGGTGATGCGTTGTGTTTACTTTTGTACTTCAAATTCCTTAGAATAAAATATTTGTCAAGTTAAAGTTGGAACACTTGAACTCAAAGTTACCATATTAAAGTCATCGGTTCACGTTGTGCATTTTGTAAACACCATTTCAAAATTAATAATGGTTTTTACATCCAAAGGGTTGGGAGATGAAAATTTTGGCCCGAAAATTTTGGCCCATACAGGTCTTGAACCTGCGATCTTCGCGTTATTAGCACGATGCTCTAACCAACTGAGCTAATAGGCCTTTGATTTCCAACTTTCAGAACACTACTATATCTAGTCACTTTTTCAGCTAAAATTGGTAAAAATGGTTATGGAATGCCAAGTGTTCATAGGTAAAATGCTATACAAAATTAGATGACTTAACAACACATATTCAGTGTCACTGTATTTTTTATTTATTAATTATGATCGATTTATCACTATTTAATTATATAAGAGACAAGGGTTACAAACCGAAGAAAAAATTTTAATCCTAACTAAAGAGTATCGGGAATGACTCGGACGAAAAAGCGTAAGGGCATATTATTCAATATTACGAAAGACAATGGAATCTCCCTTGCAGATGGGATGACCACCGCTGAGTGCATTAGATGGTAGAGATGCGAGTTAAGCGAAGGAGAAAATACCCTTGACGCTTTCGATAACTACCACAGTTTTAGAATCAATCTCACATATATATATGATCATCATCCGGTGATACCAGGACACATCCAGAGCTCAAGAAATCAAATTAACAAATTTTTGGACACGGCAGCCGAGAAAGGCGAAGAAGCAGCAAGAAGAACGAGGGTTGAGGCTGCACAATTGAAGACATTTAGTAATTTTATATATTTATATATACTTTATGCACATTGAATTGTAATATAATTCTTTTGAGATTATTAATGAAAATTTTCAGTGTTGGTGATGCGTTGTGTTTATTTTTGTACTTCAAATTCTTTAGAATAAAATATTTGTCAAGTTAAAGTTGGAACACTTGAACTCAAAGTTACCATATTAAAGTCACCGGTTCACGTTGTGCATTTTGTAAACACCATTTCAAAATTAATAATGGTTTTTACATGCAAAGGGTTGGGAGATGAAAATTTTGGCCCATACAAGTCTCGAACCTATGACCTTCGCGTTATTAGCACGACACACTAACCAACTGAGCTAATAGGCCTTTAATTTCTAACTTTCAAAACACTGCTATATCTAGTCACTTTTTCAGCTAAAATTGGTAAAAATGGTTATGAAATGCCAAGTGTTCATATGTAAAATGCTACACAAAATTAGATGACTTAACACATATTCAGTGTCACTGTATTTTTTATTTATTAATTATGATCGATTTATCACCAATTAATTATATGAGAGAAAAGGGTTACAAACCGAAGAAAAAATTTTAATCCTATCTAAAGAGTATCGGGGATGACTCGGACGAAAAAGCGTAGGGGCATATTATTCAATATTACGAAAGACAATGGAATCTCCCTTGCAGATGGGATGACCACCGCTGAGTGCATTAGATGGTAGAGATGCGAGTTAAGCGAAGGAGAAAATACCCTTGACGCTTTCGATAACTACCGCAGTCTTAGAATCAATGTCACATATATATATATATATATATATATATATATATATATATATATATATATATATATATATATATATATATATATATATATATATATATATATATATATATATATGATCATCATCCGGTGATACCAGGACACATCCTGAGCTCAAGGAATCAAATTAACAAATTTTTGGACACGGCAGCCGAGAAAGGCGAAGAAGCAGGAAGAAGAACGAGGGTTGAAGCTGCACAATTGAAGACATTTATATATGCTTTATGAACATTGAATTGTAATATAATTCTTTTGAGATTATTAATGAAAATTTTCAATGTTGGTGATGCGTTGTGTTTATTTTTGTACTTCAAATTCCTTAGAATAAAATATTTGTCAAGTTAAAGTTGGAACACTTGAACTCAAAGTTACCATATTAAAGTCACCGGTTCACGTTGTGCATTTTGTAAACACCATTTCAAAATTAATAATGGTTTTTACATCCAAAGGGTTGGGAGATGAAAATTTTGGCCCATAACACCATTTCAAAATTAATAATGGTTTTTACATGCAAAGGGTTGGGAGATGAAAATTTTGGCCCATACAGGTCTCGAACCTGCGATCTTCGCGTTATTAACACGATGCTCTAACCAACTGAGCTAATAGGCCTTTGATTTCCAACTTTCAGAACACTACTATATCTAGTCACTTTTTCAGCTAAAATTGGTAAAAATGGTTATGGAATGCCAAGTGTTCATAGGTAAAATGCTATACAAAATTAGATGACTTAACAACACATATTCAGTGTCACTGTATTTTTTATTTATTAATTATGATCGATTTATCACAATTTAATTATATAAGAGACAAGGGTTACAAACCGAAGAAAAAATTTTAATTCTAACTAAAGAGTATCGGGAATGACTCGGACGAAAAAGCGTAAGGGCATATTATTCAATATTACGAAAGACAATGGAATCTCCCTTGCAGATGGGATGACCACCGCTGAGTGCATTAGATGGTAGAGATGCGAGTTAAGCGAAGGAGAAAATACCCTTGACGCTTTCGATAACTACCACAGTTTTAGAATCAATCTCACATATATATATGATCATCATCCGGTGATACCAGGACACATCCAGAGCTCAAGAAATCAAATTAACAAATTTTTGGACACGGCAGCCGAGAAAGGCGAAGAAGCAGCAAGAAGAACGAGGGTTGAGGCTGCACAATTGAAGACATTTAGTAATTTTATATATTTATATATACTTTTTGCACATTGAATTGTAATATAATTCTTTTGAGATTATTAATGAAAATTTTCAGTGTTGGTGATGCGTTGTGTTTATTTTTGTACTTCAAATTCTTTAGAATAAAATATTTGTCAAGTTAAAGTTGGAACACTTGAACTCAAAGTTACCATATTAAAGTCACCGGTTCACGTTGTGCATTTTGTAAACACCATTTCAAAATTAATAATGGTTTTTACATGCAAAGGGTTGGGAGATGAAAATTTTGGCCCATACAAGTCTCGAACCTATGACCTTCGCGTTATTAGCACGACGCACTAACCAACTGAGCTAATAGGCCTTTAATTTCTAACTTTCAAAACACTACTATATCTAGTCACTTTTTCAGCTAAAATTGGTAAAAATGGTTATGAAATGCCAAGTGTTCATATGTAAAATGCTACACAAAATTAGATGACTTAACACATATTCAGTGTCACTGTATTTTTTATTTATTAATTATGATCGATTTATCACCAATTAATTATATGAGAGAAAAGGGTTACAAACCGAAGAAAAAATTTTAATCCTATCTAAAGAGTATCGGGGATGACTCGGACGAAAAAGCGTAGGGGCATATTATTCAATATTACGAAAGACAATGGAATCTCCCTTGCAGATGGGATGACCACCGCTGAGTGCATTAGATGGTAGAGATGCGAGTTAAGCGAAGGAGAAAATACCCTTGATTGTTTCGATAACTACCACAGTTTTAGAATCAATCTCACATATATATATGATCATCATCCGGTGATACCAGGACACATCCTGAGCTCAAGGAATCAAATTAACAAATTTTTGGACACAGCAGCCGAGAAAGGCGAAGAAACAGCAAGAAGAACGAGGGTTGAAGCTGCACAATTGAAGACATTTATATATGCTTTATGCACATTGAATTGTAATATAATTCTTTTGAGATTATTAATGAAAATTATCAGTGTTGGAATAAAATATTTGTCAAGTTAAAGTTGGAACATTTGAACTCAAAGTTACCATATTAAAGTTACCGATTCACGGAGATGAAAAATTTGGCCCATACAGGGGTCAAACTTGTGACCTTCGCGTTATTAGCACAACGCTCTAGCCAACTGAGCTAATAGGCCTCTGATTTCCAACGTTCAGAACACTACTATATCTAGTCACTTTTTCAGCTAAAATTGGCAAAAATGGTTATGAAATGCCAAGTGTTCATATGTAAAATGCTACACAAAATTAAATGACTTAACACATATTCAGTGTCACTATATTTTTTATTTATTAATTATGATCGATTTATCACAAATTAATTATATGAGAGACAAGGGGTACAAACCGAAGAGAAAATTATAATCCTCCCGAAAGAGTATCGGGAATGAATCGGACGAAAAAGCTTAAGGGCATATTATTTAATATTACGAAAGACAATGGAATCTCCCTTGCAGATGGGATGACCACCGCTGAGTGCATTAGATGGTAGAGATGCGAGTTAAGCGAAGGAGAAAATACCCTTGTTGCTTTCGATAACTACCACAGTTTTAGAATCAATCTCACATATGATCATCATCCGGTGATAGCAGGACACATCCTGAGCTCAAGGAATCAAACTAACAAATTTTTGGACACGGCAACCGAGAAAGGCGAAAAAGCAGCAAGAAGAATGAGGGTTGAAGCTGCACAATAGAAGATATTTTATAATGTTTATATATTTATGCTTTATGCACATTGAATTGTAATATATTTCTTTTGAGATTATTAATGAAAATTTTCAGTGTTGGTGATGCGTTGTGTTTATTTTAGTACTTCAAATTCCTTAGAATAAAATATTTGTAAAGTTAAAGTTTGGAACACTTGAACTCAAAGTTACCGATTCACGGAGATAAAAATTTTGCCCAATACAGGTCTCGAACCTGTAACTTTCGCGTTATTAGCACAACACACTAACCAACTGAGCAATTAGGCCTTTGATTTCCAACTTTCAGAACACTACTATATCTAGACACTTTTTCAGCTAAAATTGGTGAAAATGGTTATGAAATGCCAAGTGTTCATATGTAAAATGCTACACAAAATTAAATGACTTAACACATATTCAGTGTCACTGTATTTTTTATTTATTAATTATGATCGATTTATCACCAATTAATTATATGAGAGACAAGGGTTACAAACCGAAGAGAAAATTTTAATCTACCGAAAGAGTATAGGGAATGAATCGGACGAAAAAGCGTAAGGGAATATTATTCAATATTACGAAAGACAATGGAATCTCCTTTGTAGATGGGATGACCACCGCTGATTTCATTAGATGGTAGAGATGCGAGTTAAGCGAAGGAGTAAATACCCTTGACGCTTTCGATAACTACCACAGTTTTAGAATCAATCTCACATATGATCATCATCCGGTGATACCAGGACACATCCTGAGCTCAAGGAATCAAATTAACAAATTTTTAGACACGGCAGCCGAGAAAGGCGAAGAAGCAGCAAGAAGAACGAGGGTTGAAGCTGCACAATAGAAGACATTTTGTAATGTTTATATATTTATTCTTTATGCACATTGAATTGTAATATAATTCTTTTGAGATTATTAATGAAAATTTTCATTGTTGGAATAAAATATTTGTCAAGTTAAAGTTGGAACACTTGAACTCAAAGTTACCGATTCACGGAGATGAAAAATTTGGCCCATACAGGTGTCAAACCTGTGACCTTCGCGTTATTAGCACAACACTCTAACCAACTGAGCTAACAAGCCTTTGATGTCTAACGTTCAGAACACTACTATATCTAGTCACTTTTTCAGCTAATATTGGCAAAAATAGTTATGAAATGCCAAGTGTTCATATGTAAAATGCTACACAAAATTAAATGACTTAACACATATTCAGTGTCACTGTATTTTTTATTTATTAATTATGATCGATTTATCACCAATTAATTATATGAGAGACAAGGGTTACAAACCGAAGAGAAAATTATAATCCTCCCGAAAGAGTATCGGGAATGAATCGGACGAAAAAGCGTAAGGGCATATTATTTAATATTACGAAAGACAATGGAATCTCCCTTGCAGATGGGATGACCACCGCTGAGTGCATTAGATGGTAGAGATGCGAGTTAAGCGAAGGAGTAAGTACCCTTGACGCTTTTGATAACTACCACAGTTTTAAAATCAATCACACATATGATCATCATCCGGTGATACCAGGACACATCCTGAGCTCAAGGAATCAAATTAACAAATTTTTAGACACGGCAGCGAGAAAGGCGAAGAAGCAGCAAGAAGAACGAGGGTTGAAGCTGCACAATAGAAGACATTTTGTAATGTTTATATATTTATGCTTTATGCACATTGAATTGTAATATAATTCTTTTGAGATTGTTAATGAAAATTTTCAGTGTTGGAATAAAATAATTGTTACCATATTATAGTTACCGATTAAATTTGGCCCATACAAGTGTCAAACCTGTGACCTTCGCGTTATTAGCACGACGCTCTAACCAACTGAGCTAATAGGCCTTTGATTTCCAACGTTCAGAACACAACTATATCTAGTCACTTTTTCAGCTAAAATTGGCAAAAGTGGTTATGAAATTCCAAGTGTTCATATGTAAAATGCTACACAAAATTAAATGACTTAACACATATTCAGTGTCACAGTATTTTTTATTTATTAATTATGATCGATTTATCACCAATTAATTATATGAGAGACAAGGGTTACAAACCGAAGAGAAAATTATAATCCTCCTGAAAGAGTATCGGGAATGAATCCGACGAAAAAACGTAAGGGCATATTAATTAATATTACGAAAGACAATGGAATCTCCCTTGCAGATGGGATGACCACCGCTGAGTGCATTAGATGGTAGAGATGCGAGTTAAGCGAAGGAGAAAATACCCTTGATGCTTTCGATAACTACCACAGTTTTAGAATCAATCTCACATATGATCATCATCCGGTGATAGCAGGACACATCCTGAGCTCAAGGAATCAAACTAACAAATTTTTGGACACGGCAACCGAGAAAGGCGAAAAAGCAGCAAGAAGAATGAGAGTTGAAGCTGCACAATAGAAGACATTTTGTAATGTTTATATATTTATGCTTTATGCACATTGAATTGTAATATATTTCTTTTGAGATTATTAATGAAAATTTTCAGTGTTGGTGATGCGTTGTGTTTATTTTAGTACATCAAATTCCTTAGAATAAAATATTTGTCAAGTTAAAGTTGGAGCACTTGAACTCAAAGTTACCGATACACGGAGATTAAAAATTTGGCCAATACAAGTCTCAAACCTGTAACCTTCGCGTTATTAGCACGACACTCTAACCAACTGAGCTATTAGGCCTTTGATTTTCAACTTTCAAAACACTACTATATGTAGAAACTTTTTCAGCTAAAATTGGTAAAAATAATTATGAAATGCCAAGTGTTCATATGTAAAATGTTACACAAAATTAAATGACTTAACACATATTCAGTGTCACTGTATTTTTTATTTATTAATTATGATCGATTTATCACCAATTAATTATATGAGAGACAAGGGTTACAAACCGAAGAGAAAATTTTAATCCTACCGAAAGAGTATCGGGAATGACTCGGATGAAAAAGCGTAAGGGAATATTATTCAATATTATGAAAGACAATGGAATCTTCTTTGTAGATGGGATGACCACCGCTGAGTGCATTAGATGGTAGAGATGCGAGTTAAGCGAAGGAGTAAATACCCTTGACGCTTTTGATAACTACCACAGTTTTAAAATCAATCTCACATATGATCATCATCCGGTGATACCAGGACACATCCTGAGCTCAATGAATCAAATTAACAAATTTTTAGACACGGCAGCCGAGAAAGGCGAAGAAGCAGCAAGAAGAACGAGGGTTGAAGCTGCACAATAGAAGACATTTTGTAATGTTTATATATTTATGCTTTATGCACATTGAATTGTAATATAATTCTTTTGAGATTATTAATGAAAATTTTCAGTGTTGGAATAAAATATTTGTCAAGTTAAAGTTGGAACACTTGAACTCAAAGTTACCGATTCACAGAGATGAAAAATTTGGCCCATACAGGTGTTAAACCTGTGACCTTCGCGTTATTAGCACGACGCTCTAACCAACTGAGCTAATAAGCCTTTGATTTCTAATGTTCAGAACACTACTATATCTCGTCACTTTTTCAGCTAATATTGGCAAAAATAGTTATGAAATGCCAAGTGTTCATATGTAAAATGCTACACAAAATTAAATGACTTAACACATATTCAGTGTCACTGTATTTTTTATTTATTAATTATGATCGATTTATCACCAATTAATTATATGAGAGACAAGCGTTACAAACCGAAGAGAAAATTATAATCCTCCCGAAAGAGTATCGGGAATGAATCGGACGAAAAAGCGTAAGGGCATATTATTTAATATTACGAAAGACAATGGAATCTCCCTTGCAGATGGGATGACCACCGCTGAGTGCATTAGATGGTAGAGATGCGAGTTAAGCGAAGGAGTAAATAACCTTGACGCTTTTGATAACTACCACAGTTTTAAAATCAATCTCACATATGATCATCATCCGGTGATACCAGGACACATCCTGAGCTCAAGGAATCAAATTAACAAATTTTTAGACACGGCAGCCGAGAAAGGCGAAGAAGCAGCAAGAAGAACGAGGGTTGAAGCTGCACAATAGAAGACATTTTGTAATGTTATATATTTATGCTTTATGCACATTGAAATTTAATATAATTCTTTTGAGATTATTAATGAAAATTTTCAGTGTTGGAATAAAATAATTGTTACCATATTAAAGTTACCGATTAAATTTGGCCCATACAAGTGTCAAACCTGTGACCTTCGCGTTATTAGCACGACGCTCTAACCAACTGAGCTAATAGGCCTTTGATTTCCAATGTTCAGAACACAACTATATCTAGTCACTTTTTCAGCTAAAATTGGCAAAAGTGGTTATGAAATTCCAAGTGTTCTTATGTAAAATGCTACACAAAATTAAATGACTTAACACATATTCAGTGTCACTGTATTTTTTATTTATTAATTATGATCGATTTATCACCAATTAATTATATGAGAGACAAGGGTTACAAACCGAAGAGAAAATTATAATCCTCCCGAAAGAGTATCGGTAATGAATCCGACGAAAAAGCGTAAGGGCATATTAATTAATATTACGAAAGACAATGGAATCTCCCTTGCAGATGGGATGACCACCACTGAGTGCATTACATGGTAGAGATGCGAGTTAAGCGAAGGAGAAAATACCCTTGATGCTTTCGATAACTACCACAGTTTTAGAATCAATCTCACATATGATCATCATCCGGTGATAGCAGGACACATCCTGAGCTCAAGGAATCAAACTAACAAATTTTTGGACACGGCAACCGAGAAAGACGAAAAAGCAGCAAGAAGAATGAGAGTTGAAGCTGCACAATAGAAGACATTTTGTAATGTTTATATATTTATGCTTTATGCACATTGAATTGTAATATAATTCTTTTGAGATTATTAATGAAAATTTTCAGTGTTGGAATAAAATATTTTTCAAGTTAAAGTTGGAACACTTGAACTCAAAGTTACCGATTCACGGAGATGAAAAATTTGGCCCATACAGGTGTCAAACCTGTGACCTTCGCGTTATTAGCACGACGCTCTAACCAACTGAGCTAATAAGCCTTTGATTTTTAACGTTCAGAACACTACTATATCTAGTCACTTTTTCAGATAATATTGGCAAAAATAGTTATGAAATGCCAAGTGTTCATATGTAAAATGCTACACAAAATTAAATGACTTAACACATATTCAGTGTCACTGTATTTTTTATTTATTAATTATGATCGATTTATCACCAATTAATTATATGAGAGACAAGGGTTACAAACGAAGAGAAAATTATAATCCTCCCGAAAGAGTATCGGGAATGAATCGGACGAAAAAGCGTAAGGGCATATTATTTAATATTAGGAAAGACAATGGAATCTCCCTTGTAGATGGGATGACCACCGCTGAGTGCATTAGATGGTAGAGATGCGAGTTAAGCGAAGGAGAAAATACCCTTGACGCTTTCGATAACTACCACAGTTTTAGAATCAATCTCACATATGATCATCATCCGGTGATAGCAGGACACATCCTGAGCTCAAGGAATCAAACTAACAAATTTTTGGACACGGCAACCGAGAAAGGCGAAAAAGCAGCAAGAAGAATGAGAGTTGAAGCTGCACAATAGAAGACATTTTGTAATGTTTATATATTTATCCTTTATGCACATTGAATTGTAATATATTTCTTTTGAGATTATTAATGAAAATTTTCAGTGTTGGTGATGCGTTGGGTTTATTTTAGTACTTCAAATTCCTTAGAATAAAATATTTGTCAAGTTAAAGTTGGAGCACTTGAACTCAAAGTTACCGATTCACGGAGATAAAAAATTTGGCCAATACAAGTCTCAAACCTGTAACCTTCGTGTTATTAGCACGACACTCTAACCAACTGAGCTATTAGGCCTTTGATTTTCAACTTTCAAAACACTACTATATCTAGACACTTTTTCAGCTAAAATTGTAAAAATAATTATGAAATGCCAAGTGTTCATATGTAAAATGCTACACAAAATTAAATGACTTAACACATATTCAGTGTCACTGTATTTTTTATTTATTAATTATGATCGATTTATCACCAATTAATTATATATGAGACAAGGGTTACAAACCAAAGAGAAAATTTTAATCCTACTGAAAGAGTATCGGGAATGACTCGGACGAAAAAGCGTAAGGGAATATTATTCAATATTATGAAAGACAATGGAATCTTCTTTGTAGATGGGATGACCACTGCTGAGTGCATTAGATGGTAGAGATGCGTGTTAAGCGAAGGAGTAAATACCCTTGACGCTTTTGATAACTACCACAGTTTTAAAATCAATCTCACATATGATCATCATCCGGTGATACCAGGACACATCCTGAGCTCAAGGAATCAAATTAACAAATTTTTAGACACGGCAGCCGAGAAAGGCGAAGAAGCAGCAAGAAGAACGAGGGTTGAAGCTGCACAATAGAAGACATTTTGTAATGTTTATATATTTATGCTTTATGCACATTGAATTGTAATATAATTCTTTTGAGATTATTAATGAAAATTTTCATTGTTGGAATAAAATATTTGTCAAGTTAAAGTTGGAACACTTGAACTCAAAGTTACCGATTCACGGAGATGAAAAATTTGGCCCATACAAGTGTCAAACCTGTGACCTTCGCGTTATTAGCACGACGCTCTAACCAACTGAGCTAATAGGCCTTTGATTTCTAATGTTCAGAACACTACTATATCTAGTCACTTTTTCAGCTAATATTGGCAAAAATAGTTATGAAATGCAAGTGTTCATATGTAAAATGCTACACAAAATTAAATGACTTAACACATATTCAGTGTCACTGTATTTTTTATTTATTAATTATGATCGATTTATCACCAATTAATTATATGAGAGACAAGGGTTACAAACCGAAGAGAAAATTATAATCCTCCCGAAAGAGTATCGGGAATGAATCGGACGAAAAAGCGTAAGGGCATATTATTTAATATTAGGAAAGACAATGGAATCTCCCTTGTAGATGGGATGACCACCGCTGAGTGCATTAGATGGTAGAGATGCGAGTTAAGCGAAGGAGAAAATACCCTTGACGCTTTCGATAACTACCACAGTTTTAGAATCAATCTCACATATGATCATCATCCGGTGATAGCAGGACACATCCTGAGCTCAAGGAATCAAACTAACAAATTTTTGGACACGACAACCGAGAAAGGCGAAAAAGCAGCAAGAAGAATGAGAGTTGAAGCTGCACAATAGAAGACATTTTGTAATGTTTATATATTTATGCTTTATGCACATTGAATTGTAATATATTTCTTTTGAGATTATTAATGAAAATTTTCAGTGTTGGTGATGCGTTGGGTTTATTTTAGTACTTCAAATTCCTTAGAATAAAATATTTGTCAAGTTAAAGTTGGAGCACTTGAACTCAAAGTTACCGATTCACGGAGATAAAAAATTTGGCCAATACAAGTCTCAAACCTGTAACCTTCGTGTTATTAGCACGACACTCTAACCAACTGAGCTATTAGGCCTTTGATTTTCAACTTTCAAAACACTACTATATCTAGACACTTTTTCAGCTAAAATTGGTAAAAATAATTATGAAATGCCAAGTGTTCATATGTAAAATGCTACACAAAATTAAATGACTTAACACATATTCAGTGTCACTGTATTTTTTATTTATTAATTATGATCGATTTATCACCAATTAATTATATATGAGACAAGGGTTACAAACCAAAGAGAAAATTTTAATCCTACGAAAGAGTATCGGGAATGACTCGGACGAAAAAGCGTAAGGGAATATTATTCAATATTATGAAAGACAATGGAATCTTCTTTGTAGATGGGATGACCACCGCTGAGTGCATTAGATGGTAGAGATGCGAGTTAAGCGAAGGAGTAAATACCCTTGACGCTTTTGATAACTACCACAGTTTTAAAATCAATCTCACATATGATCATCATCCGGTGATACCAGGACACATCCTGAGCTCAAGGAATCAAATTAACAAATTTTTAGACACGGCAGCCGAGAAAGGCGAAGAAGCAGCAAGAAGAACGAGGGTTGAAGCTGCACAATAGAAGACATTTTGTAATGTTTATATATTTATGCTTTATGCACATTGAATTGTAATATAATTCTTTTGAGATTATTAATGAAAATTTTCATTGTTGGAATAAAATATTTGTCAAGTTAAAGTTGGAACACTTGAACTCAAAGTTACCGATTCACGGAGATGAAAAATTTGGCCCATACAGGTGTCAAACCTGTGACCTTCGCGTTATTAGCACGACGCTCTAACAACTGAGCTAATAAGCCTTTGATTTTTAACGTTCAGAACACTACTATATCTAGTCACTTTTTCAGATAATATTGGCAAAAATAGTTATGAAATGCCAAGTGTTCATATGTAAAATGCTACACAAAATTAAATGACTTAACACATATTTAGTGTCACTGTATTTTTTATTTATTAATTATGATCGATTTATCACCAATTAATTATATGAGAGACAAGGGTTACAAACCGAAGAGAAAATTATAATCCTCCCGAAAGAGTATCGGGAATGAATCGGACGAAAAAGCGTAAGGGCATATTATTTAATATTAGGAAAGACAATGGAATCTCCCTTGTAGATGGGATGACCACCGCTGAGTGCATTAGATGTAGAGATGCGAGTTAAGCGAAGGAGAAAATACCCTTGACGCTTTCGATAACTACTACAGTTTTAGAATCAATCTCACATATGATCATCATCCGGTGATAGCAGGACACATCCTGAGCTCAAGGAATCAAACTAACAAATTTTTGGACACGGCAACCGAGAAAGGCGAAAAAGCAGCAAGAAGAATGAGAGTTGAAGCTGCACAATAGAAGACATTTTGTAATGTTTATATATTTATGCTTTATGCACATTGAATTGTAATATATTTCTTTTGAGATTATTAATGAAAATTTTCAGTGTTGGTGATGCGTTGGTTTATTTTAGTACTTCAAATTCCTTAGAATAAAATATTTGTCAAGTTAAAGTTGGAGCACTTGAACTCAAAGTTACCGATTCACGGAGATAAAAAATTTGGCCAATACAAGTCTCAAACCTGTAACCTTCGTGTTATTAGCACGACACTCTAACCAACTGAGCTATTAGGCCTTTGATTTTCAACTTTCAAAACACTACTATATCTAGACACTTTTTCAGCTAAAATTGGTAAAAATAATTATGAAATGCCAAGTGTTCATATGTAAAATGCTACACAAAATTAAATGACTTAACACATATTCAGTGTCACTGTATTTTTATTTATTAATTATGATCGATTTATCACAATTAATTATATATGAGACAAGGGTTAAAAACCAAGAGAAAATTTTAATCCTACTGAAAGAGTATCGGGAATGACTCGGACGAAAAAGCGTAAGGGAATATTATTCAATATTACGAAAGACAATGGAATCTTCTTGTAGATGGGATGACCACCGCTGAGTGCATTAGATGGTAGAGATGCGAGTTAAGCGAAGGAGTAAATACCCTTGACGCTTTGATAACTACCACAGTTTTAAAAATCAATCTCACATATGATCATCATCCGGTGATACCAGGACACATCCTGAGCTCAAGGAATCAAATTAACAAATTTTTAGACACGGCAGCCGAGAAAGGCGAAGAAGCAGCAAGAAGAACGAGGGTTGAAGCTGCACAATAGAAGACATTTTGTAATGTTTATATATTTATGCTTTATGCACATTGAATTGTAATATAATTCTTTTGAGATTATTAATGAAAATTTTCATTGTTGGAATAAAATATTTGTCAAGTTAAAGTTGGAACACTTGAACTCAAAGTTACCGATTCACGGAGATGAAAAATTTGGCCCATACAGGTGTCAAACCTGTGACCTTCGCGTTATTAGCACGACGCTCTAACCAACTGAGCTAATAGGCCTTTGATTTCTAACGTTCAGAACACTACTATATCTAGTCACTTTTTCAGCTAATATTGGCAAAAATAGTTATGAAATGCCAAGTGTTCATATGTA